>NC_092710.1:79702683-79707683 GCF_047496885.1 Scyliorhinus torazame | reverse complement strand
CTCTTACTCTCTCTCACACACACACACTCTCTCACACACACACATTCACTCTCTCACACACACTGTCTCTCACACACACTCTCTCTCTCTCTCCCTTACACACACACACTCTCTCTCACACACTCTCTCTCACACACACTCTCTCTCACCTCTCTCTCTCAGACACACTCTCTCTCACTCTCTCTCTCACACACACTCTCTCTCACACACACTCTCTCTCACACACACACTCTCTCTCTCACACACACACTCTCTCTCAAACACACTCTCTCTCACACACACACACTCTCACTCTCTCTCACACACACACTCTCTCTCACACACACACTCTCTCTCACACACACACTCTCACACACACACTCTCTGTCACACACACTCTCTCTTACTCTCTCTCACACACACTCTCTCACAAACACACTCTCAATCTCTCACACACACTCTCTCTTTTACTCTCTCTCACACACACACTCTCACTCTCTCTCACACACACACACTCTCTCACACACACACATTCACTCTCTCACACACACAGTCTCTCACACACACTCTCTGTCTCTCTCCCTTACACACACACTCTCTCTCACACACACTCTCTCTCACTCTCTCTCTCAGACACACTCTCTCTCACTCTCTCTCTCACACACACTCTCTCTCACACACACACTCTCTCTCACACACACACTCTCTCTCTCACACACACACTCTCTCTCAAACACACTCTCTCTCTCACACACACACTCTCACTCTCTCTCACACACACACTCTCACACACACACTCTCTGTCACACACACTCTCTCTTACTCTCTCTCACACACACTCTCTCACAAACACACTCTCACTCTCTCACACACACTCTCTCTCACACACATTCTCTCTTACTCTCACACCCACACACTCTCACTCTCTCTCACACACACACACTCTCTCTCACACACACTCTCTTTTACTCTCTCTCACACACACACTCTCACTCTCTCTCACACACACACACTCTCTCACACACACACATTCACTCTCTCACACACACAGTCTCTCACACACACTCTCTCTCTCTCTCCCTTACACACACACTCTCTCTCACACACACTCTCTCTCACTCTCTCTCAGACACACTCTCTCTCACTCTCTCTCTCACACACACTCTCTCTCACACACACACTCTCTCTCACACACACACTCTCTCTCTCACACACACTCTCTCTCACACACACACTCTCACTCTCACACACACTCTCTGTCACACACACTCTCGCTTACTCTCTCTCACACACTCTCTCACACTCTCTCTCACTCTCTCTCACACACACTCTCTCTCACACACACTCTCTCTCACTCTCCCCGACACACACACTCTCTCTCTCTCACACACACTCTCTCACTCTCTCTCACACACACTCTCTCTCACTCTCCCTTACTCACACACTCTCTCTCACTCTCTCTCACACACACTCTCTCTCACACACACACTGTCACTCTCTCTCACACACACTCTCTCTCACACACACTCTCTCTTACTCTCTCTCACACACACACTCTCACTCTCTCACACACACACACTCTCACTCTCCCTCACACACACACACTCTCTCTCACACACACACTCTCACACACACACTCTCTGTCACACACACTCTCTCTTCCTCTCTCTCACACACACTCTCACTCTCTCTTACACACACTCTATCTCACACACTCTCACACACACAGTCTCTCTCTCTCACACACACTCTCTCTCACTCTCCCTTTCACACACACACTCTCTCACCCACACTCTCTCACACACACTCTCTCTCACACACACACTCTCACTCTCTCACACACAGTCTCTCTCGCTCTCACACACACACTCTCTCTCACTCTCTCTCACACATTCTCTCTCACTCTGCCTTACACACACACTCTCTCTTACACACACTCTCTCTCACACACACACACTCTCTCTCACACACACTCTCTCTCACACACACACACTCACTCTCTCACACAGTCTCTCTCGCACTCACACACACACTCTCACTCTCTCTCACACACACTCTCTCTCACTCTCCCTTACACACACTCATAGACTCTCGTGCACACACTCTCTCTCCCTCACACTCTCGCTCTCACACACACATACACAATCTCACGTACACTTTCTCTCACACACACACGCCCTAACATACACTCCATCACACACACTCCCTCACACACACTCTCCCTCACATACACACTCTCTCCCCCACATGCACACTCTCTCCCTCACGCACACACTCTCTCCCTCACATACACACTCTCCCTCACACACACACACTCTCTCCCTCACATACACACTCTCTCCCTCACGCACACACTCTCTCCCTCACAGACACACTCTCTCCCTCACATGCACACTCTCTCCTTCACACACACACTCTCTCCCTCACATCCACACTCTCTCCCTCACATACACTCTCTCTCCCTCACGCACACACTCTCTCCCTCACACACACACTCTCTCCCTCACTCACACTCTCTCACATGCACACTCTCTCACACTCTTTCTCTCACATATACACTGTCCCACACACTCTCTCACACATACACACATTCACATACACTATCTCACACACTCTCTTTCCCTCACTCTCTCATACACATATTCTCTCTCACATGCACACACATTCTCTCTCCCACACACACCCTCTCTCGCACTCTCTCACACACAAACTCTCTCTCACAGTCGCTCACACACAAACTTTCTCTCACACACTCATGCACTCTCACACACACGCACACCCACTCATACACTCCAGCAGACACTCTCTCACAAACACTCTCTCTCTCCCTCACTCTCTGCCACACTCTTGCTCTCACACACTTATACACAATCTCACACACACTCCTTCTCTCACACACACACACTCTCACACACACATACACTGTCACACACACACTCTCTCACACACACTGGTCACACACACACTCTCTCACACACACGGACACTGTCACACACACACTCACACACACACTCTCTCACACACACTGTCACACACACACTCTCTCACACACACACTCTCTCATACACACATACACTGTCACACGCACACTCTCTCACACACACTGTCACACACACACTCTCTCACACACACGGACACTGTCACACACACACTCTCTCACACACACGGACACTGTCACACACACACTCTCTCACACACACTGTCACACACGCACTCTCTCATACACACATACACTGTCACACGCACACTCTCTCACTCACACTGTCACACACAAACTCTCTCACACACGGACACTGTCACACACACACTCTCTCTCATACACACACTGTCACACACACACTGTCACACACACTCTCTCACACACTCACTCTCTCACGCACGCTGTCACACACACGCTCTCTCACACACACTGTCACACACACACTCTCTCACACACACTGTCACACACACTCTCTCTCACACACACTGTCACACACACACTGTCTCACACACACGGACACTCTCACACACACTCTGTCTCACAGTTTCTCTCACACACACTCACATAGACGCTCCCTCACACACACTCTCTCACACACACAGACACTGTTACACACACAGTCTCACACACACACAGGCACTGTCACACACACATTCTCTCACACACACACTGTCACACACACACTCTCTCTCACACACACTGTCACACACACACTATCTCACACACACAGACACTGTCACACACACACTCTCTCACACACACATACACTGTCACACACACACTCTCTCTCACACACACTCTCTCACACACACAGACACTGTCACACACACACTCTCTCACACACACAGACACTGTCACACACATTCTCTCTCACACACACAGACACTGTCAGACACATTCTCTCTCCCACACACTGTCACACACACACTCTCTCTGACACACACTGTCACACACACACTCTCTCTCACACACTCTCACACACAGACACTGTCACACACACACTCACACACGCACTGTCATACACACACTCTCTCTCACACACACTGTCACACACACACACTCTCTCACACACACACACACACACTGTCACACACACACACTCTCTCTCACACACTCTCTCACACACGCAGACACTGTCACACACTCTCACACAGACACTGTCACACACATTCTCTCTCACACACTCAGACACTGTCACACACACTCTCACACAGACACTGTCACACACATTCTCTCTCACACACTCAGACACTGTCACACACACATTCTCTATCACACACACTGTCACACACACACACTCTCACACACATTCTCTCACACACACACACACACACTGTCACACACACACACACTGTCACACACACACTCTCACACACACTCTCTCTCACACACACACACACACACACACACTGTCACACACACACACACTGTCACACACACACACACACACACACACACGCTCTCACACACTCAGACACTGTCACACACACATTCTCTATCACACACACTGTCACACACACACTCTCTCTCACACACACTCTCTCACACACACAGACACTGTCACACACACACTCTCTCACACACACAGACACTGTCACACACATTCTCTCTCACACACACAGACACTGTCACACACATTGTCTCTCACACACACTGTCACACACACACTCTCTCTGACACACACTGTCACACACACACTCTCTCTCACACACAGACACTGTCACACACACACTCACACACGCACTGTCATACACACACTCTCTCTCACACACACTGTCACACACACACACTCTCTCTCACACACACACACACACACACACACACACTGTCACACACACACACTCTCTCTCACACACTCTCTCACACACGCAGACACTGTCACACACTCTCACACAGACACTGTCACACACATTCTCTCTCACACACTCAGACACTGTCACACACACTCTCACACAGACACTGTCACACACATTCTCTCTCCCACACTCAGACACTGTCACACACACATTCTCTATCACACACACTGTCACACACACACACT